>NW_026263199.1:0-11000 GCF_947179515.1 Apodemus sylvaticus
TAATTTCGCACGATGCGGGATTTCCTTAAAACGTGGTTTTCTGACAAATTTTGACGAAAGAAAATTCTCCTGTGGGTTCTCTTTTGAGGCTACATGTTTAGATGTACACGCCACAACAAATCCTTTCGAGTTACAACGTTTTGTTTAGGAGATACAAGCTAATTTTGTAAGATGCGTTAATTCTTCTCATAAAGTGTTTCCAATACGTACGAATTTGTCTTTACTCTGCAACACTGTATTTCCTTATAACGTGGTATTCTTACATATTCTTTAGAGGGAAAACTCTCCTGTGCGTTCTCTTTCGAGGCTACACGCTTAGACAAACACACAACACCAAAGCTTTTCGAGTTACAACGTGTTGTTTAGGAAAAAACAAGATAATTTCGCATGATGCGAGATTTCCATAAATCGTGGTTTTCTGAAAAATTTTAACGAAAGAATTTCCTCCTGTGGGTTCTGTTTTGAGGCTACACTTGTAGAGGTATGAGCCACACCAAATCTTTTCGAGTTACAAAGTTTTGTTTAGGAGATACAAGCTAATTTTGTACGATGCGTTATTTCTTCTCTTAAAGTGTTTCCAATATGTACGTATTTGTCTTTACTCTGCAACACTGTATTTCCTTATAACGTGGTATTCCTACATTTTCTTTCGAGAGAAAACTCTCCTGTGCGTTCTCTTTTGAGGCTACACGCTTAGACATACACGCAACACCAAAGCTTTTCGATTTACAACGTGTTGTTTATGAAAAACAAGATAATTTCACACGATGCGAGATTTCCTTAAAACGTGGTTTCTGACAAATTTTGATGAAAGAAAATTCTTGGGCCTGGGAGCGGCGGCAGCAGCAGCAGTAGCAGCAGCAGCGGCTGGTCCAGAGGAAGGGCCATCAGCAGTAGAACCAAGCGGACAGGGTCCAGGCAGACCTGGTACCCACGACCACTGGCCATCGCTGGCCAGCCAGGCTGCAAGCAGCGGCGGATTTACGGTGCCTTTCACCACACGGAAGCCACATCAGAACTCTGCCTCCCGCCAGTCAGTTACGTGGGCTCCATATTGGTTCTCGGTCGCCAGAGAAATCAGACTGAGGTACGCAAATATAACCCGAGAACAACATCGCGGGGGTCTAAGCCCGACGGGCGTTGGCAGGCACCCAGGCCCTGAGCTGATCGGGGGTCCAACGGGGTGCAAACCCGGCCAGGAGGTTTTTTTCCTCCCGGGCCGGCGCGCGCACCACCACCATTTTGCCTGGGGGAAGCCAGGGAGACCTAGCAGGCAAAACCAAACCGGCTAACAGGCATAGCCCGAGGCGGACATAGCAGGGGTCTCAGACGGTCAGTCCCTGGACTTCCCCCAGGCCCTGGGCTGCTCGGTGGGCCATCTGTGTGCTGACCCGGCCAGGAGGTTGTTTATCCGGGCCAGTTTGCGCACCACCACCATTTTGCCTACGGGAAGCCAGAGAGACCTAGCAGGCAAAACCAAACTAGCTAACAGGCATAGCCCGAGGCGGACATAGCAGGGGTCTCAGACGGTCAGGCCCTAGACTGACCCCCAGGCCCTGGGCTGCTCGTTGGGCCATCTGTGTGCTGACCCAGCCAGGAGGTTGTTAGCCCAGCAGACTCTCCCAGCACTCTCAGGGAACTCGCACACGCCACCATCCTAGCCACCTGACACACCCAATTAACACCCACAGCTGAGGGGAACTTTGCACCGACATTGGCCTGCCAGGCTTTTGCCTAGACTCAGGGCCTGAGCAGCTAGGCTAGCCTTGTGTGCACCAACCCGGTTGGGAGTTCTGCTGCCCAGATCAGCCTGGGCGGCAGCACCACATCTCCAAGTCCTGCAAGTGGCTAGCTGGGTTTCCGGGCGGCCAGCTGGGAGAAGTCAGTGTGCTCCAGTGAATCCAGCGGGCCCCAGCAGGAGCCTTCGGGTGCCTGCTTTGGGATCTGAACAGCCTGGGCAGCAGCACCCTGTCTACAAGCAGTGCAGGAGGTAAGCTGTGCACCAGAGGCCAACGGGGAAGGGGCAGCTTGCACTGGTGAGTCCAGCACTGACAAGACAAACTAACACCAGTGAGAACTAGATGGCAAAAGGCAAACGCAGGAACGTCACTAACAGAAATCAAGGCAATATG
Source organism: Apodemus sylvaticus (assembly GCF_947179515.1). Lineage (NCBI taxonomy): Eukaryota > Metazoa > Chordata > Mammalia > Rodentia > Muridae > Apodemus > Apodemus sylvaticus. The sequence goes on from NW_026263199.1 coordinate 2,133, forward strand.
GCAACATCTGAACCCAATTCTCCTCTACCAACATGTCCTGGATACCCCATCACACCAGTAAAACAAGATTTGGATTTAAAATCACTGGTCATGATGCTGGTACAGGAACACATGAAGGACATACTTAAAGAAATTCAGGAGAAAATGGATCAAAAGTTAGAAGGCCTTGCAAGGGAAACACAAAAATCATTGAAAGAAATCCAGGAGAATACAAAAGCCAACAAGGAGGAAATGCAAAAAACACTTAAAGAAATACAGGAGAACTTTGGTCAACAGGCTGAGGTCATGAAAGACGAAACACAAAAATCTCTTAATGAAATGCAGGAGAACTTTGGTCAACAGGCTGAGCTCATGAAAGAGGAAACACAAAAATCTCTTAAAGAATTACAGGAAAACACAAACATGCAAGTGAAGGAGCTAAGCAAAACCATCCAGGATCAAAAATCAGAAGTAGAAACAACTAAGAAAACTCAAAGGGAGACAACTTTGGAGATAGAAAGCCTTGGGAAGAAATCAGGGGACAGAGATGCAAATATCAACAACAGAATACACGAGATAGAAGAAAGAATCTCAGATGCTGAAGATTCCATAGAAACCATGGACTCAACAGTTAAAGAAAATGCAAAATGCAAAAAGCTTGTAACCCAAAATATCCAGGAAATCCAGGACACAATGAGAAGACCAAACCTAAGGATTATAGGCATAGATGAGAGTGAAGATTTACAACTTAAAGGGCCAGCAAATATCTTCAATAAAATTATGGAAGAAAACTTCCCTAACCTAAAGAGAGAGATGCCCATGAATATACAAGAAGCCTACAGAACTCCAAACAGACTGGACCAGAACAGAAATACTTCCCGTCACATAATAATCAAAACACCAAATGTTCTAAACAAAGAAAGAATACTAAAGGCAGTAAGAGAAAAAGGCCAAGTAACATGTAAAGGAAGACCTATCAGAATCACAGCAGACTTTTCACCGGAGACTATGAAGGCTAGAAGGTCCTGGGCAGATCTCATGCAGACTCTAAGAGAACACAAATGCCAACGAAAACAACTATATCCAGCAAAACTCTCAATCACCATAGATGGAGAAACTAAGATATTTCATGACAAAACCAAGTTTACCCAATATCTATCCACAAACCCGGCCCTAAAAAGGATAATAGGAAGACAACACCAATACAAGGAGGGAAACTTCACCCTGGAAAAAGCAAGATAGTAACCTTTCATCAAACCCAAAAGAAGTTAAGCATTAAAATTTAAAAAATAACGTCAAAAATGATAGGAAGTAACAATCACTATTCCTTAATATCTCTTAACATCAATGGACTTAATGCCCCAACAAAAAGACACAGACTAACTGAATGGATACGTAAACAGGACCCTACATTTTGCTGCTTACAGGAAACACACCTCAGGTTCAAAGACAATCACTACCTTAGAGTAAAAGTCTGGAAGACAATTTTACAAGCAAATGGTCTCAGGAAACAAGCTGGAGTAGCCATTTTAATATCAGATAAAATTGACTTTCAACCCAAAGTCATCAAAAGAGACCCTGAGGGACACTTCTTGCTGGTCAAAGGAAAAATACAAAAAGAAGAACTGTCAATCCTGAACATCTATGCCCCAAATGCAAGGGCACCCTCTTTCATAAAAGAAACTTTATTAAAACTAAAAGCACACATTGCACCTAACACAATAATTGTGGGTGACTTCAACACTGCACTTTCCTCAATGGACCGATCAGGAAAACAGAAACTAAACAAGGACACAATGAAACTAATTGAAGCTTTGGACCAATTAGATTTAACAGATATATATAGAACATTCTATCCTAAAACAAAAGAATATACCTTTTTCTCAGCACCTCATGGTACCTTCTCCAAAATCGACCATATAATTGGTCACAAGACAGACCTCAACAAATATAAGAAGATAGAACTAATACCATGCCTCCTATCTGATCACTATGGAGTAAAAGTGGTCTTCAATAGCAACAGAAACAACAGAAAACCCACATACACGTGGAAACTGAACAATACTCTACTCAATGATACCTTGGTCAAGGAAGAAATAAAGAAAGAAATTAAAGACTTTTTAGAACACAATAAAAATGAAAACACAACATACCCAAATCAATGGGACACAATGAAAGCAGTGCTAAGAGGAAAACTCATAGCCCTGAGTGCCTCCAAAAAGAAAATGGAGAGAGCATACATTACCAGCTTAATGACACACCTGAAAGCCCTAGAACAAAAAGAAGCTATTTCACCCAGGAGGAGTAGAAGGCAGGAAATCATCAAACTCAGGGCCGAAATCAATCAAGTAGAAACAAAGAGAACCATACAAAAAATCAACAAAACCAGGAGCTGGATCTTTGAGAAAATCAACAAGAGAGATAATCCCTTAGCCAGACTGACCAAAGGGCACAGAGAAAGTATCCAAATTAACAAACTTAGAAATGAAAAGGGAGATATAACAACGGAAACTGAGGAAATCCAAAAAATCATCAGATCCTACTACAAGAGCCTGTACTCAACACAACTGGAGAATCTGGAGGAAATGGACAATTTCCTTGACAGATACCAAATACCAAAATTAAATCAGGACCAACTAGACCATCTAAACAGTCCCATAATGCCTAAAGAAATAGAAGGAGTCATAGAAAGTCTTCCAACCAAAAAAAGCACAGGACCAGATGGCTTCAGTGCAGAATTCTACAAGACCTTCAAAGAAGAGTTAACACCAATACTCTTCAAACTATTCCACAAAATAGAAACAGAAGGAACACTACCCAATTCCTTCTACGAAGCCACAATTACGCTGATACCAAAGCCACAAAAAGATCCAACAAAGAAAGAGAACTTCAGACCAATTTCCCTTATGAACATCGATGCAAAAATACTCAATAAAATTCTTGCTTACCGAATCCAAGAACACATCAAAACGATCATCCACCATGATCAAGTAGGCTTTATCCCGGGAATGCAGGGTTGGTTCAATATACGGAAATCCATCAATACAATCCACTACATAAACAAACTCAAATAACAAAACCACATGGTCATTTCATTGGATGCTGAAAAAGCATTTGACAAAATTCAGCATCCCTTCATGCTTAAAGTCTTGGAGAGAACAGGAATTCAAGGCCCATACCTAAACATAGTAAAAGCAATATACAGCAAACCGGTAGCCAGCATCAAACTGAATGGAGAGAAACTTGAAGCAATCCCACTGAAATCAAGGACCAGACAAGGCTGCCCCCTTTCTCCTTATCTTTTCAATATTGTACTTGAGGTACTAGCTCGGGCAATTCGACAACATAAGGAGGTCAAAGGGATACAAATTGGAAAGGAAGAAGTCAAACTATCATTATTTACAGACGACATGATCGTCTACCTAAGTGACCCAAAGAACTCCACTAGAGAGCTCCTACAGCTGATAAACAACTTCAGCAAAGTGGCAGGTTATAAAATCAACTCAAGCAAATCAGTGGCCTTCCTATACTCAAAGGATAAGCAGGCTGAGAAAGAAATTAGGGAAATGACCCCCTTCACAATAGCCTCAAACAGTATAAAGTATCTTGGGGTGACCCTTACCAAACATGTGAAAGATCTGTATGACAAGAACTTCAAGACTCTGAAGAAGGAAATGGAAGAAGACCTCAAAAAATGGGAAAACCTCCCATGCTCATGGATCGGTAGAACCAATATAGTTAAAATGGCCATTCTGCCTAAAGCACTATACAGATTCAACGCAATACCCATCAAAATCCAAACTCAATTCTTCACAGAGTTAGAAAGAGCAATTATCAAATTCATCTGGAACAACAAAAAACCCAGGATAGCTAAAACTATTCTCAGCACAAAAGAAAATCTGGGGGAATCAGTATCCCTGACCTCAAGCAATACTACAGAGCAATAGTGTTAAAAACTGCATGGTGTTGGTACAGTGACAGACAGGAGGATCAATGGAACAGGATTGAAGATCTAGAAATGAACCCACACACCTATGGCCACTTGATCCTTGACAAAGAGGCTGAAAACATCCAATGGAAAAAAGATAGCCTTTTCAACAAATGGTGCTGGTTCAACTGGAGGTCAGCATGCAGAAGAATGCGAATTGATCCATCCTTGTCTCCTTGTACTAAGCTCAAATCCAAATGGATCAAGGACCTCCACATAAAGCCAGACACTCTGAAGCTAATAGAAAAGAAACTGGGGAAGAACCTTGAGGACATCGGTACAGGGAGAAAGTTTCTGAACAGAACACCAATAGCGTATGCTCTAAGAGCAAGAATTGACAAATGGGACCTCATGAAATTACAAAGTTTCTGTAAGGCAAAGGACACCATCAAGAGGAAAAATCGGCAACCAACAAATTGGGAAAAGATCTTCACCAATCCTACATCATATAGAGGGCTAATATCCAATATATATAAAGAACTCAAGAAGTTAGACTCCAGAAAACCAAACAACCCTATTAAAAAATGGGGTACAGAGTTAAACAAAGAATTCTCACCTGAAGAACTTCGGATGGCGGAGAAGCATCTTAAAAAATGCTCAACTTCATTAGTCATCAGGGAAATGCAAATCAAAACAACCCTAAGATTTCATCTTACACCAGTCAGAATGGCTAAGATTAAAAATTCAGGAGACAGCAGGTGTTGGAGAGGGTGTGGAGAAAGAGGAACACTCCTCCACTGCTGGTGGGGTTGCAAATTGGTACAACCACTCTGGAAATCAGTCTGGCGGTTCCTCCGAAAACTGGGCACCTCACTTCCAGAAGATCCTGCTATACCACTCCTGGGCATATACCCAGAAGACTCCCCTCCATGTAATAAGGATACATGTTCTACTATGTTCATAGCAGCCCTATTTATAATTGCCAGATGCTGGAAAGAACCCAGGTATCCCTCAACAGAAGAGTGGATGCAAAAAATGTGGTATATCTACACAATGGAGCACTATTCTGCCATTAGAAACAATGAATTTATGAAATTCTTAGGCAAATGGATGGAGCTAGAGAATATCATACTAAGTGAGGTAACCCAGACTCAAAAGGTGAATCATGGTATGCACTCACTAATAAGTGGATATTAACCTAGAAAACTGGAATACCCAAAACATAATCCACACATCAAATGAGGAACAAGAAGAAGGGAGGAATGGCCCCTGGTTCTGGAAAGACTCAGTGAAACAGTATTTAGCAAAACCAGAACGGGGAAGTGGGAAGGGGTGGATGGGAGGACAGGGGAAGAGAAGGGGGCTTTCGGGACTTTCGGGGAGTGGGGGGGGGCTAGAAAAGGGGAAATCATTTGAAATGTAAATAAATTATATCGAATAAAAAAAAGTTAACACTAAAAAAAAATAAGACAAAAAAAAAAGGAGTGGGAGTGGATGGGTTGGTGAGCAGGGAGAAGGGGTTATGGGATAGTGTGTTTTCAGAGGGGAAACCAGGAATGCAGATAATATTTAAAATGTAAATAAAGAAAATATTTAATTTAAAAAACGTAAAAACAAAAAAGAAAGAAAGAAAATTCTCCTGTGGGTTCTCTTTTGAGGCTACACGTTTAGACGTACACGTCACACCAAATCTTTTCGAGTTACAACATGTTGTTTAGGAGATACAAGCTAATTTTTTACGATGCATTCTTTCTTCTCGTAAAGTGTTTCCAATCTGTACTTATTTGTCTTTAATCTGCAAAATTGTATTTCCTTATAACGTGGGATTCTTACATATTCTTTCGAGAGAAAACTCTCCTGTGCCTTCTCTTTTGAGGCTCCACGCTTACACATACACGCAACACCAAAGCTTTTCGAGTTACAACATGTTGTTTAGGAAAAAGAAGATGATTTCGCACGATGGGGGATTTCCTTAAAACGTGGTTTTCTGAAAAATTTGGACGAAAGAAAATTCTCCTGTGGGTTCTCTTTTGAGGCTACATGTTTAGAAGTACACGCCACGCCAAACCTTTTCGAGTTACAACGTGTTGTTTAGGAGATACAAGCTAATTTTGTACGATGCTTTAATTCTTCTCGTAAAGTGTTTCCAAAACGTACGTATTTGTCTTTACTCTGCAACACTGTATTTCCTTATAACATGGTATTCTTACATATTCTTTCGAGAGAAAACTATCCTTTGCATTCCCTTTTGAGGCTACACATTTAGACATACAGGCAACACCAATGCTTTTCGAATTACAACGTGTTGTTTATGAAAAACAAGATAATTTCGCACAATGCGGGATTTCCTTAAACCATTGTGTTCTGACAAATTTTGAGGAAAGAAAATTCTCCTGTGGGTTCTCTTTTGATGCTACACGTTTAGACGTGCACGCCACACCAAATCCTTTCCAGTTACCAAGTGTTTAGGAGATACAAGCTAATTTTGTACTATGTGTTATTTCTTCTCTTAAAGTGTTTCCAATAAGTACGCATTTGTCTTTACTCTGCAACACTCTATTTCCTTATAACATTGTATTCTTACATGTTCTTTCAAGAGAAAACTCTCCTGGGAGTTCTCTTTAGAGGCTACACGCTTAGACATACACGCAACACCAAAGCTTTTCGAGTTACAACGTGTTGTTTAGGAAAAACAAGATAATTTCGCACGATGCGGGATTTCCTTAAAACGTGGTTTTCTGACAAATTTTGACGAAAGAAAATTCTACTGTGTCTTCTTTTTTGAGGCTACAGGTTTAGACGTACACGCCACACTGAATCTTTTCGAGTTACCACGTGTTGTTTAGGAGATACAAGCTAATTTTTTACGATGTGTTATTTCTTCTCGTAAAGTGTTTCCCATACATACGTATTTGTCTTTACTCTGCAACACTGTATTTCCTTATAACGTGGTATTCTTATATATTCTTTCGAGAGAAAACTCTCCTGTCCGTTCTCTTTTGAGGCCACACGTTTAGACATACACGCAACACCAAAGCTTTTCGAGTTATAACGTGTTGTTTAGGAAAAACAAGATAATTTCGCACAATGCGGGATTTCCTTAAAACGTGGTTTTCTGACAAATATTGACAAAAGAAAATTCTCCTGTGGGTTCTCTTTTGAGGCTACACATTTAGACGTACATGCCACACCAACTCTTTTCGAGTTACAATGTGTTGTTTAGGAGATACAAGCTAATTTTGTACGATGCGTTATTTCTTCTCATAAAGTGTTTCCAATATGTACGTATTTGTCTTTATTCTGCAACACTGTATTTCCTTATAACGTGGTATTCTTAAATATTCTTTCGAGAGAAAACTCTCCTGTGCGTTCTCTTTTGAGGCTACACGCTTAGACATACACGCCACACCAAATCTTTTCGAGTTACAACGTGTTGTTTAGGAGATACAAACTAATTTTGAACGATGTTTTATTTCTTCTCGTAAAGTGTTTCCAATACATACGTATTTGTCTTTATTCCGCAATACTGTATTTCCTTATAACGTGGTGTTCTTACATATTCTTTCGAGAGATAACTCTCCTCTGCGTTCTCTTTTGAGACTACACGCTTACACATACACGTAACACCAAAGCTTTTCGAGTTACAACGTGTTGTTTAGGAAAATCAAGATAATTTCCCACAATGCGGGATTTCCTAAAAACGTGATTTCTGAAACATTTTGAAGAAAGAAAATTCTCCTCTGGGTTCTCTTTTGAGACTACACGTTTAGTCGTACACGCCACACCAAATCGTTTCGAGTTACAACGTGTTGTTAAGGAGATACAAGCTAATTTTGAACGATGCATTATTTCATCTCTAAAAGTGTTTCCAATACGTACGTATTTGTCTTTAGTCTACAACACTGTATTTCCTAGAACGTGGTATTCTTACATCTTCTTTCGAGAGAAAACTCTCCTGTGCATTCGCTTTTGAGGCTACATGCTTAGACATACACGCAACACCAAATCTTTTCAAGTTACAACGTGTTGTTTAAGAAAAACAAGATAATTTCACACGATGCGGGATTTCCTTAAAACGTGGTTTTCTGACATATTTTGACGAACAAAAATTCTCCTGTGGGTTCTCTTTTGAGGCTACACATTTAGACGTACATGCCACACCAAATCTTTTCGAGTTACAACGTGTTGTTTAGGAGATACAAGCTAATTTTGTATGATGCGTTATTTCTTCTCGTAAAGTGTTTACAATGTGTACATATTTGTCTTTATTCTGCAACACTGTATTTCCTTATAACGTGGTATTCTTACATGTTCTCTCGAGAGAAAACTCTCCTGTGGGTTCTCTTTTGAGGCTACACGTTTAGATGTACACGCCACACCAAATCTTTTTGAGTTACAACGTGTTGTTTAGGAGATACAAATTATTTTGAACGATGCATTATTTCTTCGTGTAGCCTCAAAAGAGAACCCACAGGAGAATTTTCTTTCATCAAACTTTGTCAGAAACCACGTTTTAAGGAAATCTCGCATCCTGCGAAATTATCTTGTTTTTCACAAACAAAATGTTGTAACACGAAAAGCTTTGGTGTGGCGTGTATATATACGCGTGTAGCCTCAAAAGAGAATGCAGAGGAGAGTTTTCTCTCGAAAGAATATGTAAGAATACCACGTTATAAGTAAATACAGTGTTGCAGAGTAAAGATAAATAGGTACAGATTGTAAATACTTTATGAGAAGAATTAATGCATGTTACAAAATTAGCTTGTATCTCCTAAACAACACCTTGTAACTCGAAAGGATTTGGTGTGGCGTGTAGGTCTAAATGCTTAGCCTCATAAGAGAACCCACAGGAGAATTTTCTTTCCTTAAAACTTGTCAGAAAACCACGTCTTAAGGAAATCCCGCATCGTACGAATAAAAAAAATAACAATAAAAAAAAATTCTAAAGAAAAGCAAATAAA